>NC_059441.1:0-27500 GCF_021028975.2 Sphaerodactylus townsendi
GGCTGCTCTGTTACACCCACCAGTTGCCTGACAAAGCCCCCCCCCCTTCTATATGTCCCCACTTGGTTCCCCTCAGCACCTACTTTGTGGATGGTCTCTGCTGTTTTAACTATTCCTGATTTTAATTTATATGTGACTACTTGTTACCAAGTCTTGTTGCAGTGTGTGTGTGGGGGGGGGGGGGGATACAAATCTAAATACAAATAAATAAATACATGTTTTGTGAGCAGCTATAAGTACGGCACCCTATCTGAGAGGGTGATGCTAGAATGACGCCGGGACTTACACTGGAAGGGCCTCCTACTTTTAATTTTTGCTAGCAAACACAAGCAGAGTTATTCCATCACAAAAGAAAAAAAAGAGATCCGCGAAATTGTTCTTACATTTGAATGACGTCTTGACGATGCGGTTGCAGAAATGCACGAATGGTAAGCATGGGGTAGAAAACAGTGTTAAGACAAGACAAACGTGCAGTTCGGAACACTTAATTAAACGCAGCAAAACGAAAACAAAAATGCAGAACTGACCATGCATTCTTCATCCAGCAAGTCCAAAATGCCCATTTTAGCTTCAATAAGGTCAATGACTGGTTGGTTGTCATAAAAATCAATCAGCGTCCATGGGATATTTTCTTTCATATATTCTTCTTGTTCAAGTTTAAAAACATGCTGATAATGAGATCGTCAAACAAAGCCCGCTTGTTAATTAGGCATAACTTATCTGAGGGACCGTCTCTCCCTATACCGCCCTTCTAGGCCCCTCTGCTCAGATTCTGGAGATGCCAACACCCAATGTTACAAATACAAATACAAAACCTTAAATGGCATATAAAGAGTGGTAAAATACAAATTATGTTAAAACCAATTGACTAAAATTTACACAAAGGTTTCACTCTTGATCCAAGTGCCTTTGTTAAAAACCTGGCAACTGATTCAGTAGTGTGGGGATGATGGTCACTAAGCAAGTATGAAACTATTTCCTTGTCTGATCTTGCTGAAAATTTCTTCAAGATGGCCTCAAGAAAAAGCGACCGATAGTCTGCCAAATCTTTACAATGAAGGAGCACGTGTTCAGTTGTTTCGGGTAGGCCCGCTGCACAGGAACAAGTCCTGTTCTCCTGTGGGATGCCGTGATATCTGCCTCTTGTTTGGGCAGTCGGTAGCACATTAAGCCAAGCAAGCATAAAATATCTACGGAGATGTGGACTGATTAGATTAACACCCAATGTTTTGGACAGAGTGCAAACGTTTTAGATTCATTCTATTTTAGGTATGAAAATATATTGGAACTTGCTAGGAACCGGTCCCAAACTTTTAGGTCCCTGGGAAATCAGGCAACTGAGATTCCACACACCCCCCCCCAACAGTCCCTCTGGATAGATAAGCTAAAACATAAAAATGATTTACAAATTAAAAGATTGATTTCCCCAGGTGAATAAGGCAAGTGCGAGTTCAAATGAATAACAGAATTAAAAATGTCATACCAGGTTAAATTGTTGCTGTAATTTTTCATTGGCATAATTGATGCAAAACTGTTCAAAGCTATTCACATCAAAAGTTTCAAATCTGAAATGAATGTTGGAAATGATTGGTTAAAATTTTGTTTGATCTGTGAAAAAGATCATTAATTCAAGATTGTCATTGACAGTAATAAAGATTTTTGACTGGTTCTGGTGGGTTTTCCGGGCTGTGTGGCTGTGGTCCGGTGGATCTTGTTCCTAACATTTCGCCTGCATCTGTGGCTGGCATCTTCAGAGGTGTATCACAGCTAGGGAAGTCTGTTACACACTGTAACACACTTCCCTCTGTGATACATCCTAGAATTCTATTATTCTACATTAGATTCAATCCACACCCAGTTAGGTACATTCTAATTATTTAATGGAACCTAAAATAAACGCACCAAGTTCCTTTGAGAGAAAAAGCAAGAAACTTACCCGTAGATGTCCAAAACACCAATGAAAGTGTGTTGCTTGCCTGAAAATTGCAAGGCCTTATTAATTCGTTCCACTATGAAATCAAAGAGATGGGCATAGATTTTTTTCGCCAAAGCGTCACGAGCGTTAAGAGCTTGAAATTTCATTATGGGTTTTACCACAGTCTCGGAGGTAGTGATAATTTTCCTGTGGCACAGCCACTGTGCTATCTTGTCACTCTCTAAATCCAGAAGTTCACAAAATATATTAAGATGTTTATCATCCAGCTGTGAAAAACAAGGAAGGAACCAGTAATAATGAACATTTTAATAAAAAGTCACCATAGTGCCATCTTAATAGAGTCATACCATTCTAAGCCTATTGAAATCCACAGCAACTTTGCTCAGGATATTGCTGCAAATACTTCCAAATACTGGGTCCTTTTTATTAGCTATTAATGTAACAACAACCCAAGTCGAGGGTGAAATAGATAATTAACTAGCCCATTATATGGAACTGTATAATCATAAACTCATAAATGAATCTGCACATTCACTGGCAAACAGGTAACCAAATTTAATGAAGAATTGTACAATAATCAGATGCACATTGACTTAAATCAAATTTAAAACTTTGCTCTGAATATTGGTTTCAGTACAGCATGTCTTTCAAATCAGTACAAAGCTTCAAAGTGCACAATTGAAGTCCCTTTAATTTCTGAAATCCTTAGCTAAAAAGTCAGTATAAATATTAGAAGGTATTCAGGTTGAAAGAGATTAAAAACTGGCATGCCTAGGCCAGATAATAATCAGGAAATGCTACATTTTGCTAGAAGTTGGGGCAATATCGCTGCTAAAATTTTTGCCACAATATCGGCTGTAAATGAGTCTTTGGCCGCTTCCGCACAGCCACGCTGGGGGTTGGCCCAACCCCACTGGGACTGTTTGCACGAATGGTCCCGGTAATGACCATGAAGACTGCGCCACGCTGCACCGTCGCCGTCGCCCAATCGACTTACCATCCCTGCAACCGTCTGGCGCATCACCGAGGGCTCCGGAGTTGCAGGGCAGGGGGGGCATGTCCCCAGGCCTCTGCGACGCGCCGGACGGTAACAGGGACAGTAAGTTGATTGGGCAAGGGGGGAGGGATGGCGCCTTCCAGCTGCTGCCGTTCACATGGCAGCGGCTAGAAGCCGCCGTTTTCCAAAAACCTCGCTCGGGGAGCGAGGTGGGAAAATGGCGGCTTCGTGCCACTGGGGAGGAGTGAGGGCGGCGTGGTTGTGAAGCAGCTGCGCCCCCCATGTGAACAGCTCCCTCAGGACGGCGTTTTTGCCATCCCTAGGGCGCTGTAAAAGGCCTGTGCGGAAAGGGCCAGAGTCTCTCAAAGTTTTATTAATTTATCTTCTTTTAGACTTTTGAGGCCCTTCTCATTTATAGATTGTTCCAGTGGCAGAGAAATTTTTTGCCATTAAGCAATAAATGTAATAAGGACTATGGAGGACTGCAGCCAAATAAGCATAATCACGTATAACTTGGCTCTATTTTTAAAAATCTTTTATATGGTATGATATGATTATCGGCTTAGACTGTGATCCAATTCTTATGTTTTACCTGCTGATGCTCCTTTGCATTGTTTTCAGATGGTTCTTTTGTATTTCAATGCATTTTTATCATTTTAACCAAAGATTAAGTTGACTTGTATATATTTTGCATAGAAACTATGGGACAGCAATATTTTAAAATAAAGAGATGTCCAAGGTTCAAGACCCTGCTTCTGTATAAGCGGAATGCACTAGCTCAGAGTGTGGTGGAGTCTCCTTCTTTGGAGGTTTTTAAAGAGAGGCTCGATAGCCATCTGTCAGGGGTGCTTTGACTTTGTGTTCCTGCATTGCAGGGGGTTGGACTTGATGGCCCTTAGGGTCTCTTCTGTGATTCTATAACACTAACCTATCTCAGAGGTTTGTTGCAAGGCTAAAGCTAGCACGTGAAGGACAGGTGGGATCTAGCTTCCAAAAAATAAATAATTACATCAGCTAAGAGAATCGATGCCTAGAAGAAATCAGTGGACCATATAACTCAAGAGCTGAACTTTCCAAATGAAAGCAGCCTCTCAACAGAGCCTGAAGATAAACAAGACTGGCCCTGCCATTGTTCAAAAGCCAAAAACATCTTGCTGATATTTCTTACGCTAACAGATGATCTTTCGTCACTGACAGCTGTTATTTGCACGTTGCCTAAATGCAGGATGGCTGCTAGTATTCTAAAAACATCCATCTGGAAATCTTCCTTTAGACCTAAGAGAAAACAAGAAGAAGAAAAAACCCTCTGTCATCTAAAGTGTTCAAGAAAGGAAAGAAAAACATGTGTTGGGGCTTACCGTACCGCATAAGTAATTGTGGAAGAGTTCTATGGCCAGCATGAAAATGAGTGAGCTAAAACCTCATGTAGTACAGAACAATTTTGTCTGGCCCATTTGATGACTTCTGTTTTCCCCGTCCCCACTAAATGCTGGCATAAGTGTAAACTAGACTAAATTTACATAGTATACAATAACATATTATATAGTTTCCTAATATGAATGCAGGGATGAAAGGATAGTATTTTATATAGCAGAATCAGCAGGTAGCAGGTGCTTGCTCATTTGAGGGGGAGGGGGGAACTGTCAGAGGTGACTTACAGGCAGTGGTGGGATCCAAAAATTTTAGTAACAGGTTCCCATGCTGGTGGGTATTCAAACAGTGGCGTAGTGCCAATGGAGATGGGCGGGGCACAATGGGGGCGTGGGCGGGCATTCCAGGGGTGGGGCATTAATAATTTCTCTGTTACTGTAAAAAACTCTTACTGTAAAAAAAAGTTCCTAATTTCCAGCTGGTATCTTTCTGTCCATAATTTAAACTCATTATAGCAAGTCCTATCATCTACTGCCAACAGAAACAACTACTTCTCCTCTAATTGACTGCCTGCCAAATATTTAATACTTTCAAATACTTAATTTCTAGAAATCAAAAGAAGGATACTTTCCTTAAACAAGGAACTTTACCATATTTCTAAAACATGTTTTTAAAACAGTCCAACAGGGAGAATTGTCCCATTTTCTACCTTCGCTAACCAGCCACGTAGGAAACAACAGGACTTTATGATTTTGGGACCTAATGGAATTTCTAACAGAAAAGCAGACCCAATTAGTAACCCCCTCTCGGCACACACAAATAATTAGTAACCCACTCTCGGGAACTGGTGAGAACCTGCTGGATCCCACCTCTGCTTACAGGAGAGATTCAGCAGGTTCAGGAAAGGGTTAATACCTGCTGCTCACCAGTTCTCTCTTGCAATTTCCCCATTTCACCCTGATATATAAAGCCCCCAGGAGACTGGAAAACTAAACCAGGTACCAAATGCCAGCTGAGGTTGCCACATCCCATCGAAGCAAATTGCACAGAAGCACAAACAATTTAGCACAATTTCTGACAGTCTGCAGTTATTTTTGTAACTACTGTAATGTATACACATGATAAACAAACGTTTGTATCAAAAGGACACCTACCTAGCAGGGTAAATGTCTTTTGAGTCTCCATCATATAGTCTCCATCATTTACTCCTTCAATCACAGTGTTTCCACCCATATTTGTATAATGAAATTCTTCAGCACTTCCTGTATGTGAAAAGCAAAACATGTAACAGGACACTCCTGGTATTAAGATAAAAATGTTCTGCTAGCAGGATGCAAGTAACTACAGCTATGTAAAAACAACGGAATCCTAGGATAAATTAGAAACTAATCAATGTGTGGGCTTTCCTGGGTAGAAAACGAATGCAACTAAGTGGTAACTTTTTTCAAATGAGATGGAAGTTTCATTCCACTTTACAGAGGTCCAAATATAACCCCTGAGCTTTGAAGAGAGGATTTATTTACTGAGATCACTGTTTGATAGAATTGATGCAAAATTCTGACCGTACAAAAACACTGTTGGTCTATCAAGGTGTTTTCTCAACAGCATTCCTGTCTTGCAACATTTATCTTTATTGGTCCTTTTTGTCCATCTGAGGCCGCTTCAAGACGGGTTGCAGGGGGGCTCGGGGTCGGAGCACATGACCCCGACTCACTTCAACCGCCTTCACATGGACGGTCCCAGAACCTTCCTTTGACGTATCGCGCAGTGCTGCGCCGTAGTCAGGTTGACCTACCTGCCCTGTGGCCCTCCAGCACGTCGCCGAGGCCAGGGGACACGCCCCCCTGCCCTGCGCGACCGCTCCGGGGTCACAGGGCAGAGGGGGCGTGTCCCCAGGCCTCAGCGATGCGCCACAGGGCCGCAGGGCAGGTAGGTCTACCGCACATGGGGGGAGGGAAGACGCCTTGGAGCCGCTGCCGTTCGCACAGCAGCAGCTCCAAGCCGCCGTTTTCCATAAACCTCACTAGGGAAGCGAGGTTGGAAAACGGCAGCTTCGCGCCCCTGTGCGAACGGCTCCCTGGGGACAGCGTTTTTGCCGTCCCCAAGGCGCCATATACGCCCCGTGCGGAAAGGGCCTGAGACAGGAGAATTAAACCATGCATGTCTGTAACTAATCATTTAAGTCTGAGGTTGGTACCTACTCAATATAGGCAGGATTTAAACCTCTGATGATTATTCTTATATAACTGTTTTGTTTGCATTGCCATCTTTCAGTACTGTACCTTTTGTTTCATGCAATCTGGTATTGGTCAAACTACAAGGAAAAAAAAGGATTAATCTTTTGAGACATACCTAGTTTAAGGTATTTAAATTCCGGCCTGTGAGCAGATGCACACAATTGATAGAATATATGGTAATTTCTCTCATTCTCAGACTGTAAAAGAAGGGGAAAGATTATAAAACCAGAAATAATTAGGAACAGTTTATACTGTGAAACGGAACAAAAGGACATTTTCTGAACTGCTTCTCTGCGTGACTAACACAGCCTCATTATTAACCTTGTGTGCCCTATGATGCTTGCCCTGTGAGGTTGCTTCTATGGCAGGGATCAAGAACCACCGTCACGGAGCGGCCAAGTGGCCGATTGCAGAAATGACACAGAGCAGTATGTTGGTACAATAATAACTGACAAAATTCAGTGCCCCGAGTGTACCTACAGTTCTGCACCCTCCGACAGCAAAACCTACATCACGCTCTCTCTAAAGCCAAATAAGCTATATGATGTATGCTTTGCCAAAACCAGAGCCAGCGTGGTGTAGTGGTTAAGAGCAGGTGGATTCTAATCTGGAGAACCGGGTTTGATTCCCCACTCCTCCACCTGAGTGGTGGAGGCTTATCTGGTGAACCAGATGTGTTTCCGCACATCTCACATTCCTGTTTATGGACCCTTAGCCAGTCACAGCTCTTCTAGATTCTCACAGCCCCACATACCTCACAAGGTGTCTGTTGTGGGGACAGGAAGGGAAAGGAGCTTGTAAGCCACCTTGAGTCTCCTTACAGGTGAGAAAAGTGGGCATAAATCCAAACTCTTCTTCTAAATTTCTCATAACTGCTGCTTACATTTTTAATGGATTTAAGTTATATTTTTGTATTGATTTGCTGTCTTAGAGAACAGTCATATTGTGAGCCGCCTCAAGCCCTTCGGGGGTGAGGCGGCTTATAAATCCAATAAATGAATGAATGAATGAATGAATGAATGAATGAATGAATGAATGAATGAATGAATGAATGAATGAATGAATGAATGAATGAATGAATGAATGAATGAATGAATGTACACTCTCTCTAAAGCCAGATGGGCTATATGATGCATGCTCTGCCAAAACTATTACTCTGATAACTACTTCAGACCCTGGCCAATAGAATAATACTGTTTGTAGAGGAATATGAATTGAATAAGTGCGCATAGGAATCCAGAAGTGGCTGTTCTGAAGAAGAACAGGTGAACGTACTGAACCGCCTTACCACTGGTCCCTTGATGGCCACGTTGGCTGTGTCTTTCCAGCATTCCAGGTGGGAGTCTTTCTCACCACCTGGAGATGCTGGGGATGGAGCCTGGCACCTTCTACATGCCAGGGGTCTGCAACCTGCGGCTCTCCAGATGTTCATGGACTACAAATCCCATCAGCCCCGAATTGTAGTCCATGAACATCTGGAGAGCTGCAGGTTGCAGACCCCTGTGCCAGGCAGATGCTCTGCCACCAATCCACAGCCCCCTCCCCACAATCTTTTTGGAAACCCCAATGCAGAAACCGCTTTTGTTCTTTACCCGATACATTGCCTTTTCCTTTTCCAGTGAGAATTAATCGGTCCAGAATCAGGACAATTTGGGGGTTTGTGCTGCCTTCAAGGTTGCAAGGTTTGAAATGTCAGGACATATTCATGGAGGAAATTCAGGCAATGAGACACATTACTTAAATCTGCCTAAAATTAGCAAAGGGGCCCTGAAATTTCGCTGGTGGGTTTTACTAACCTGAAAGACGACTCGGGATTTTTCAAGCAGGTATGTTCTCATATTTGCCCCCATGATCTGGTACCTCTGATCAAAACTGATTTCCATGTACTTCCCGAAACGGCTGCTGTTGTCATTGCGTGTGGTTTTAGCATTACCAACAGCCTGTAAAAATAATTAATCATAAGAACATAAGAAAGAGCCAGCTGGATCAGACCAGAGTCCATCTAGTCCAGCACTCTGCTACTCGCAGTGGCCCACCAGATGCCTTTGGGAGCTCACATGCAGGATGTGAAAGCAATGGCCTTCTGCTGCTGCTGCTCCCGAGCACCTGGTCTGCTAAGGCATTTGCAATCTCAGATCAAGGAGGATCAAGATTGGTAGCCATAGAATGACTTCCCCTCTATAAATCTGTCCAAGCCCCTTTTAAAGCTAATCCTGTCAATGTATGTCAATGTATAGATCTTTATAAAATAATGATTCTGGGGATGTGCTCTGTTCAGGACTGATCAGCTTTGGGCTCTCCAAATAAGTAATTTGGATAAGGCCAAAATCTGATGTTTGTCCAATTGTTTTGAAAGCTACTGTGATAACCAGATGTCTCAGTTGCACGTGGTCGGCTCTGAAACTTCCACTACACTCAGCATAGATGGATGGGACTCTCTCTGTAACATGACACAGAGCTCCAGCTGCTTGGAAAGAGAACAGTAAGACCTTCAAGCTCCGATGCACTTCATATCTCATTAATGGGTACACGCGGGTGGGGTGGGGGGCTAAAAGCTTCTCTGATTCAGAAATTATCCATTGAAAAATAGGTTAATTTCAAATGTCAGGAAGATGTCTGGTGAATTAATCTATTTTTAAACCAGCTAGGACAGTGGTAGCGAATCTATGGCACGGGTGCCAGCGGTGGCACTCAGAGCCCTCTCTGTGGGCACGCATGCACAGAGTTTGTCATGTGATAATAGTGCAATTATTTCAGGGAGATTATTAGCATTAAACCTAAGACCTAGTTTTGGGGAAGCAGTGTAGGTAACCCTGTTAAGCGCTGTTAAACCCTACTGATTTTCATGGGAAGAACTAAAGCATGATCCTTTACCTGGAAGCAAGCTTGGTTGCTGGCAATGGGGCTTGCTTCTGAGTAAATCCTCCTAGGGTCATGATTCACCCATTCGAAGTGTTGCACAGTTGCTTCAAAGCAAAGCCACTGACTACCACCAAGCTTACTCCCAAGTAACGTGCGCCTTGGAGCCAACTGTTTTTTCTATACTAAAACCTCAGTATTCAGGTTAAATTGCCATGTTGGCACTTTGCGATAAATAAGTGGGTTTTGGGTTGCAGTTTGGGCACTCGGTCTCGAAAAGGTTCGCCATCACTGTGCTAGGAGTACCATACAATGAGGGAAATATATACTCAGCGAGTTAAGAGCATGTTGATTCAACCCAAATAAGACACAGCCTTTTTGATTGCTTACTTCTGTTATGGGGTTAGAGGCCAAAACTTTATCTTCGACTTGGGTGTTGTTGCTTGATCGACTGACTGTAGCAAAGTACCTCATGGCATATCTCGCAGAGACGGTTTTCCCAGCTCCTGATTCTCCACTGACGATAACAGACTGGTTCTTGTTGTTCCTAAAACAAGAGGATAAGGCATGACTCAAAATAAGTTTTTTTTAAAATATGAAAACAATGTTTCTATATAGATCGGCCTCACCAAAATTTCATAGCCACTAAGGTCTGGTACAGTAAAATCTTGCAATATCTTCATTACAAATTGTTCTCAGTTTGATGTCACTTTAATGGACATATTTTTTCTTAAAGTATACTTTGTAGTTTTGTGAGGGTGCTGAGAATTCTGTTAGAAATCCCCTCCTACAGACACATGACAGAAATCTATTCATGACTCTTCCTTCTTCCTCCAAGAGCACTGCATGGACACAAAGAATGTTCTTAATAATCTGGTTGCTGTGGGTTTTCTGGGCTGTGTGGCCGTGGTCTGGTAGACCTTGTTCCTAATGTTTTGCCTGCATCTATGGCTGGCATCTTCAGAGGTGTATCACAAAGAGAAGTCTGTTACACACTGTGTCTAGTCCAGTGGTGGCGAATCTATGGCACGGGTGCCAGAGGTGGCACTCAGAGCCCTCTCTGTGAGCACTCGCGCACAAAGTTCATCATGTGGGAGGGGGGTGGAAAATCACCCCCCCCCCCCAGACACACATCTAGGCTGGCCTGGGCATGATCCTTTACATGGGAGTAAGTTTGGTTGCTGGCAATGGGACTTGCTTCTGAGTAAACCCTGCTAGGATCGTGATTCATCCGTTGGAAGCATTGCACAGTTGCTTAACTAAGCTTACTCCTGAGTAACGCGTGCCTCGGAGCCAACCATTTTTTCTAAACTAAAACCTCAGTATTCAGGTTAAATTGCTGTGTTGGCACTTTGCGATAAATAAGTGGGTTTTGGGTTGCAATTTGGGCACTCAGTCTCGAAAAGGTTCACCATCACTGGTCTAGTCACTGTGGCTGGCATCTTCAGAGGTGTATCACAGAGAGAAGTCTGTTACACACTGTGTCTGCTAGTCCAGTGGTGGCTTAATCTACAATTGGGTGCTTGTGAGGTGGCACCTAGAGTCTTCAGAGCACTGCAAGACAAAGTTCATCATGCGGGAGGGTGAAAATCACCTTATCATCTAGGCTGGCCTGGGCATGATCCTTACGGGAGTAAGTCATTGGTTGGCAGCTGTGGACTGTTTCTAAACCCTGCTAGGATCGTGATTCATCCGCTAAGCATTGTACAGTTGCTTTAACTGCCTACTCCTGAGCAACGCGCCTCGAGCTAAATCCATTTTTTTCTAAACCAAAAACCTCAGTATTCAGGGTTAAATTGCTGTGTTGGCACCTCATGCATAAATATGGGTTTTGCCGCAATTTGGGCAACTCAGTCCTAAAAGGTTCACCATCACTGAGCTCTGATTAGAGCTGAGTATTCAGAGGTATCATTAGAGAGTCTGTTATACACTGTGTCTAGTCACTAGACACAGTGTGTAGCAGACTTCTCTCTGCGATACACCTCTGAAGATGCCAGCCACAGATGCAGGTGGAACGTTACGAACAAGATCTACCAGACCATGGCCACACAGTCCGGAAAACCCACAACAACCAGTTGAATCCGGACGTGAAAGCCTTCAACAATACATTCTTAATAATCTTTTAACAGCTTTTGAGGAATCTGTGAAGCTGCTAGTTTGAGAGCTAAACTGAAGGATTCTCTGCATCCCTGCAAAGTTTTTGAGAAAGGCAAACATGCACCAGCTAACCGTAAAGGAAAGACGCAGGATTTAAATGCCACTTATTATCTAAAACATAACATAAAATAATCTGTTCTCCACCTTGCCATTTGCTTGTAAGCTTCCTCAGCCACAGCAAAGATGTGTGGGTCCATGTCTCCCATATTCTGACCGCTGTAGGCATGGATAATGGTATCGCCATATATCGGCAACTGCTTATAGGGGTTTATAGCAACCAGAATTATTCCTGGGGGAGGGGGGGGGAAGACACACAACAAATTTAAGAGTCATATTATGGATACTTTTCATGTCAGAGACCGCTTCTGCACATGCAGAATAATGCACTTTCAATCCACTTTCAATGCACTTTGCAGCTAGATTTTTTATTATTATTATTATTATTAATATTACTATTATTACATTATTATTAATTGATTGATTATTATTATTATTATTATTGATTGAAATTATATTTATAAACCGCCTCTCCCGAGAAGAGCTCAGGTGACAAACAAACTAAATAGATAGAGAACAAAATAAATCAAATTTTAAAATAGTTATTAAATATGGCTCTATATGTTAAAATGGGCCCTACCATTAAAATGCAGCAGTTCTATCAAAATTACCGATTAAAAATCAATTCCACTTTCGCAGTCCCTAAGAAAGAGGCTCATCGATGGCTGCCCCACTGTAGGGTCCCCTAAGAAAAAAAAGAGGAGGAGAAAGAAGGAGGAGAGGGGCAACGGCAGGTCCCACTAGATTTTTTTTAGAAAGGGGCATCAGCGGCTCGGGCTCCCCAAAGGTCCGATGGAACAAGCTCCATCTTAAGGGGCCCCAAGCAAATTCTGCAGATCCCAGCTCGCGAAATTCAGGTAAGAAAGGTTCATTCCTGCAGGGCCAGAGCTCGCATTAGCTCTGGAGGTAGAAGCGTTCCACCAGGCAGAAGGGGCCAGAAGCTGTAAAGAGCTCTAGTAGCCCGGTGGAAGAGCCACATCGTGAGGGCCAGGGGATCACCAGTAAATTTACTCTGCTGAAGCAGAGATTCGATTCCCAGGACATATGGGGCAAGAGCGGTCCGTGGGATTTTTTTTACTGTCTTGGGAATAGCAAAATCCGCACAATGGCCAGCCACACTACTGAGGGCCAGGGATCAGGTAATTTGCTCTGCTGGTTTAGAGGTCGATTTGGGACATATGGGGCAAGACGGTCCCGTAGGATTTTTACTGTGCGGAATAGCAAAATCCACTTGCAACCAGTTGCGAAAGTGGATCGAAAGTGCATTATTCTGCATGTGCGGAAGGGGCCAGAGCTAGCAAGTATGAACTTTTACGTACCGCTGTAGGTATAAATAAGCTTGGACTCTACAAAGCGAACTTTGAGGTTGTGTAGGACAGCCGGCTCATGAAGGTAACTAAGTGCTGTGAGGTCATTTTCACCGACGAGTATGTCTGGATTTCGCAAAGGAGGCAAAGTGCTGGGATCCACTGGAAAACGCAACTCCTGTCAGCAAAGGTAACACACAACTAAAATAAGCCCACAGACATTGTCCGGGGTCTGTTGCTTTCTCAGACCAAGTACGTGTAATATCGAGCACAGGTAAGAACGACCACTGCAAGACGTAAGCTAGAATCCGCAGCCTTTTTGAGCCTGCAGGCACTTTTGGAATTCAAGAAGCAAACCTTTTACTGGCATAAAGAACAATAAAAATAAATACAGCAATAGTAAAAATTGGTTAATAGGTACACAAAACAGGAAATAAAATGTTGAGTAAAAGGAAATCTACTGGCTTTTAATAACTTCCAGGAGAAAGCCTGCCACTATCATACAGAAAGAAGGATCAGGATTGTCCAGCAAGTAGTGTAATTCTAAATAAATCGTGGAGATCAGGTGAGGGTAAAGGAGTAAGATTCACAGACTTGGATCTGTTTTCTTAAATCTGGGACAGTGTAATGGCTGGTGGGGCAGAGATTCAACTGAGCCAGCATTACACGGGCACAATCTATTAGATTTTGTTGCTTGTTCAATTTGCCGTGCAGCAAGGCGGAAGGCATAACATTAAACCTGGCAAGCATTATGGCTCTCCTTTGAACTTTTTGGAATTCAAGTCACAGGGTGATGGGCACAGCCACAAAACAACTGCACAGGAGGTGTGTCTGAAACAAGAGGAAGGTTACGCATGATATCACAGTCACCTTTCAGCATTTCAGACAGAAGTTCTGCTTCGTGGAATGCCTTTTGAAATGAACATATAGTTTTAAAATGACTTATTGTTTACATACAGGTTACTTTCAGGCACACAGTAAAGATTCTTGTGCTGTAGTGGCAGCTGCTGCCAAAGGAATTTTTAAAGAATATCTGTACAGACAATTCTGTGCACCTGACCATCTGACCATCTGCCAGCCCCCTCCCAGAATCTGTCCACTCCCAGGTTTTGACCGCTGGGGTGTGATGCCAGACGCCCCTTATTATTAATTATTAACTATTTATTGTGGAATGCTGCTGCTATAGTTTTAAGATTTGTATTTTAACTGGGGTTATTCGATTTGTTTTATTATGGTTGTTCTTGTTTGTTGTACACCGCCCTGAGCCCTTCGGGGGTAGGGCGGTTTATCAAATCGAATTATTATTATTATTATTATTATTATTATTATTATTATTATTATTATACACATAACAACACAGCACAAGTGTCTGGAATTCATCTCTGAATATCGAGTCCTTCCCAAGGACCTAGGATATTAGAGGTATTTGCGTAGAATGTGTGCAGTTCCTAGGAGTGCTGCTTTCTGCAGCATGTGGACTGATGTTCTGTCCAAGTTTAGGCTTTCCAGATGTTTTTCAAGATTTCTTGGGATTCCTCCTAGAGCACCGACTACTAGTGGGATTACTGTTGTTCTTTTTTGCCACAATCGCCCAACCTCAACCTGTAGGTCCTTTAGATTTTGCATCCTTTCTTCCCAGCTCTTTTGTCCCTTCTACCCCTGTTGTCAACCTAAAATAGCAACATCGATGATCCAAACATGTTTCTTCTCTACCACTGTTAGGTCTGGGGTGTTGTGTGCGAGGGGTCTGTCTGTCTGTATTGTAAAGTCCCAGAGTATTTTTTGTTTCTTTTCTCATTTCTTCTGTGGATCTCTCTACTGTTTCCTCGTATCTAGGTCTCTTGCTACAGGGCAATGCCGTACTTTTTGCAAAGGTCCCAGTGCACCATTGCTGCTAAATTATTGTGACGCTCTCAGATAGTCAGTTTTATATTTTCTTACAGCAGCAGATGATGTGCTCCACGTTCTCATCACACTCTCTGCAGAGACGTAACTTTGGGTCATTGTCAGGACTTTTCGATTCGTGACTTTATTGTATTTGTCCGTAATGCTTGCTCCTAGCAGTAAAATCAGGCCTTCAGTTTCTTTCTTTAGAGTTCCTCTTCTGAGCCACTCCCATGTTTGCTTGTTGTCAACCTTCCCTTCAATGTTCTTAAAGTGACTGCCCATGGAGTGGCTTGTTTAGCCACTGCTCCTTTCAGGAAAGTTTTAAACTGTTGGGCTCTCTATACTCTTCTTTTGATGCTTTGGCTTTCAGCATCTCTGCCTGGTGGACGTCTTTTTTCAATGCTGGCTCTTGACTCTCTCTTTGGATGTATTACTTTTCAGGCCTCTTTTCTCTTCCTCTACTGATTGTTTGACCTGGAGTAGTCCTCTTCTCCCTTCAGACCCTTCGCTAGGCAGAGTCTGTTCACATTTCACTCTCTTGGATGAAAAGCTCGATTGATGGTCATAATTTTCCTTGTTTTTCCGTCCAGGATGTCCAATTCGGCTTGTGTCCAGTTAATTATGCCAGCAGTGTAGCTGCAGCCTGCCAGGTAACTTCCAAGTGTTAATTGTCTTTATTAGGCTTTCCTCCATTATAATAATACACACAATAATACATACACAATACACACACACACACAATAATAATAATAATTCAGTATTGAATGTCCAATCAGAGGTCCTGCTAGGCAAAGTCTCATCTCGTCCCGCCCACTTTCTAAAATCCCTTGGCCGGCACCAAGAAAGGTTGACAGGTGCTATGGTAAGCATGGGCACCACTTTGAAGAAGAAGAGGAGGAGGAGGAAGAGGAGGAGGAGGAAGAAGAGGATTTTGGATTTATACCCCCCCCCCATTTCTCTGCTGTAAGGAGACTCAAAGGGCACGACATGAATCTCCTCTTCTTCTCTCACCTCCCTCTCACAAACACCCAGGAGGGTGTAAGTAAATAAAATAACTAGTGAAGACACTAACAGCATGTTCCTATGTGGTGTGACACCCTTCTGTGCCCTGTTAAAAACTTCCCCTCACCACGCCATCTTCTAGCCGTAGGTGAAGTACGGAGTCGCCAGTCTTATAGTTCGTTGCAATTTCCGCAGACTGCCAAACTTCTTCAGGATCAGGGATCCACACTCTGTTGTACTAGGAAAAGACAACAAAATCACAACAGTGCATTTCAATTGGTAGCATTGTGTATGTGGTAATTAGCAAGCTGATACCTATTCTAAACCCCAATAACAATATTGCAATGGGAAGATGCAAGGCACGTTTTCAGCTCCAAAAGCTGCCACAATGGAAAAGAAAATAGGACAATTTTGTAAAGGTCAGAACGAATGTTTACTTTTCCTACAGGTAAAGCTGGGCATCATTCCACCCAAGCAGAACACTTCTAATTATATATTAATGGCAAAAAGTTTGATATATATTTAATTTACTAAATCAAAATGCATGGGAAATTAAGATTCTCCTGTTTTAAGGGTCCCTTAACATCATTGGGACCCACCGTTCCCCCCCTCCTCCTCCTCCTCCTCAGGAGGGTTTTAAGTAAGGGTTTTTCGCAGGACGCCGATTTAGTGTAGTAATTGCTGTTTTAACAGAAATTAGTATTTTATAGTTAATGGAGCTTGAGTTATTAATTTTATGTATTTCATTTATTGGTCAGTTATTTATTTGCTCCTCTTGTTGTGACTGTATTTTACGGTGATTTCTGTTGTACACCGCACAGAGCCCTTTGGGAGTACAGCGGTGTATAAAACTAACTAACTAACTAACTAACTAACTAACTAACTAACTAACTAACTAACTAACTAACCAACCAACCAACCAACCAACCAACCAACCAACCAACCAACCAACCAACCAACCAACCAACCAACCAACCAACTAACTAACCAACCAAATACATACATACATACATACATACATACATACATACATA
Source organism: Sphaerodactylus townsendi (assembly GCF_021028975.2). Lineage (NCBI taxonomy): Eukaryota > Metazoa > Chordata > Lepidosauria > Squamata > Sphaerodactylidae > Sphaerodactylus > Sphaerodactylus townsendi. The sequence goes on from NC_059441.1 coordinate 16,845, forward strand.
CATGCATACATACATACATACATACATACGTACATACATACATACGAATGGATGAATGAATGAATGAATGAATGAATGAATGAATGAATGAATAAATGCCTAGCTTTGTCTGGATCATGCCCAGAGTTACAAATAATTTATTTTTAGTCCACTGAGTTATTTGCTTTTTTGTGGTGCAGGAAAGTCAAATGTCCCCACTTGTGACACTCCGTAGTATGTGATTTACTTCTTGAGAAGTGAATTTCAGACGCATTTCAATAGTGCAAGAGGTATTCTGTATAAAATATTACCCAATCACCTTTACATTCCCTTTTTTTTTCTAAGCACAGAAACTCACATTCTGCTAGCTGGCTTCCCTTTCCATTTACATAACCAACTGGCCAGTTCCCACACAGTCATTTGGCTCAGAGACAAATTATTCACAGAAAGACGTTTTCAGTCAGTGCCACATGAAGGGACGCCAGCCTGAAACACATTATTTTTTTATCCTGCCAGCTGCTGAGCTGTTAGCCAAGAATGTATGAGCTCTTTGCTGAAAAGAGCTGTTCAAAAGAACAATGCAACCCAAGTGTAAAGGTCAAGTGTTACGATCACAGGTCTGTAATCAGTCTGTGGCTGCCAGATCCGTAAGATCCCCATAAGCAAGTAGGGAATATATTCACGTCTGCAAACAGCCTGAAGTCCTACAATGATTACCATCAGTATTCAGAAAACTGAGCTAACATTTTTGTTCTTTGGCCATTTGTACTACCCTGTTTCCCCGAATATAAGACATTCCCGGAAAATAAGACGTAGTAGAGGTTTTGCTGAAGTGCGAAATATAAGGCATCCCCCAAAAGTAAGACATAGCAAAGTTTTTGTTTGGAAGCATGCCTGACGAACAGAATACAGAAATATAAGACATCCCCTGAAAATAAGACATAGCACATCTTTGGGAGCAAAAATTAATATAAGACACTGTCTTATATTCGGGGAAACACGGTATTATGAGTTACCTCCACCCGTTCTTCGCCCTGCACCTATTCGTTTTGAAGTTGGGATATAATTTATTTCTTCATAGTCATGTTCATAGTATCAAAGAGACGTTGAATATAATGAAAGGTTTTAATTGCAGACTGCACAGAAGGAATTGTGACTACTGCAATATGCACAGGTTTTATAGGGATGCAACATGAATAGTTTTCTAACAGTAGTAAGCATCTTACTTCTGGCACAGTGACAGAGGTAGATAGGGTCCACCTTCACATCTTGGTAGTTGTCTCTCCTCCATTTTTACTCTGGCCAGACTCACAGGAATGGTTCAGCCCCGAAGAAAGGACTGAATCGACTCTGAATTAGAATTCCCTAAATACTCCTTTAAGAAAATGTTTGACCCACAGTCTGTCATGTCATCATTTAGAAAGAGGAAAAGCACTTCTCTCCGGTGGTAAAACAGGGGTGGTAAAATGACATGCAAGAAAGCAGACTAGTGATCTTTTAGTCCAGCATTCTGTTTCCAGCAGTGGCCAGCCGGGTTTCCTAGAAGACTCCCCCTCCCCGTTGCCCTGAGCAGCAGCACAGAAGTCAAAATCTCCCCCCATTGCTCTCCATCTGCTGGTATCCTGAGATTTACTATTTCTGAATATGGAGGATCTATTACATTGTGGCTAATCCTCTTCTTTTTACAGCAGCAACAAACAAACAATGATTTTAAATGTTCTCACAAACATGAAGAAGAAGAAGAAGAAGAAGAAGAAGAAGAAGAAGAAGAAGAAGAAGAAGAAGAAGAAGAAGAAGAAGAAGAAGAAGAAGAAGAAGAAGAAGAAGAGGAGGAGGAGGAGGAGGAGGAGGAGGAATTTGGATTTATACCCCACCTTTCTCTTCTGCAAGGAGACTCAAGATGGCTTACAAGCTCCCTTCCTCTCCCCCAACAGACACCTGGTGAGGTAGGTGGGACTGAGAGAGTCCAGATAGAACTGTGACTAGCCCAAGGTCACCCAACAGGAATGTTGGAGTGCGGAAGTACATCTGGTTCACCAGATAAGCCTCTGTCACTCAGGTGGAGGAGTGGGGGAATCAAACCCGGTTCTCCAGATTAGAATCCACCCGCTCTTAACCACTACGTCTGCACTTAACCTCTACACCAATGCTCCGTTTCGCTATTCACTATAAAGTGAGGAGATGCTCAATGCCAAGCATCGAGACAAATCCCTGAAATGTTATACCCGACACCGAAATGAATGGGTATGTTCTTGCACAAGCCACTGTTCCCTATCTGCACTGATACTCCTCCAAGTAGAAGGAAACCTTTGGTGCGGGCAAAGAAGTACAAAGGGAGTTGACTGGACGTTACACATGCGTACGGACTTCGTCCCATCATTATTTTATCTAAATATTATTCTAACGATGTCTAGTCATAGAACAAATTATTCTCGGTACCTCCATTGGTAAATGCAAGAAGCCACCTTCGGATAAGTGAACCCCGCCTTACAAGTAAACACACAGGGTTTACTCTCGTATTGAGTTACACCCAACCCGACTCCTTTCTCATCCCAAGATGGGGAATTCCTGGAGCCAGTCAGGAAACAATTACTGTAGCCGATCCAGAAATCCAGAGATCAATTATACTGGTGTATAACAGCATGGCGCCGCTATAGAACCTAATGGATACCACATAAATAAACCAAACAAACAAACAATAAAGTACCTATGGTATGAGAAAGTAAACAATCAACAGGGCACCTAAAAGGAATCCAATCTGTCCTCATTTAATATTTGCCAGTTTCTGGCAAAAATGCTTTATAATTGCTTGTATTTTTACAGTAATGCATTTGTACAAAGGGCTCAATCGCACAATGCAGATTAAAAGCAGATTAGAATTCACCAAGCAACAGCCAACCAGTCAAATAGAATGTTTATTTATATACTTTGTACTCCACTTTTTCCAGTAGGGACTCAAAGCAGCTTAAATCGTTCTCCTTCCCTCCATTTCACCCTCACAACAATCCTGAGAGGTAGGTTAGGCTGAGAAGGTATGACTGGCTCAGTGACACCCAGCAAGAGTTGAAATTCGAACCTAGGTCTCCCAGATCCCAATGTAACACTCTAACGACCACATCACAGTGATAAACATAAAACAAGAAAATGCAAATATTCTTCCCACCTCGGAAAATACACGTGGAAGAACCCCCACCCACCCCCAAAAAAACCCCTAAAATGGAAAAGTGGGGTGTGATTTTTTTTTCTTGCAGAGTTTGTACACACAGTTATCAATATTTCAAGGGTTTGGGGTGCTGTGTGGTTTCCGGGCTGTACGGCCGTGTTCTAGCAGCATTCTCTCCTGACGTTTCGCCTGCATCTGTGGCTGGCATCTTCAGAGGATCTGATTTCAAGGGTTTCAAGGATCTGATTTCAAGGGTTTGTTTATTTCTGCCCTGGTTTAACATCCAATAAAAGAAGCCACATTCCAAAGCAGGGCCTGAGAAGGTTTTACTTCTACAGTTATGAGCTAACTGTAGGTTATTATAACAACTACCTTTGCCCCCTTTTTTCTCTCTCCTGAGGATGAAATTAACCAGAGGGTTCCCAACCAGAGGGTTCCCTTTGCCATGCTAATGCAAGAGACAGAAGTAGAAGAAGAGTTTGGATTTATGCCCCACCTTTCTCTCCTGTAAGGAGACTCAAGGTGGCTTACAAACTCCTTTCCCTTCCTCTCCCCACAACAGACACCTTGTGAGGTAGCCTGGGCGGTGGGGCTGAGAGCATTCTGAAGAACTGTGACTAGCCCAAGGTCACCCAGCAGGAATGCAGGAGTGCAGAAACACATCTGGTTCACCAGATAAGCCTCTGCCACTCAGGTGGAGGAGTGGGGAACCAAACCCAGTTCTCCAGATTAGAATCCACCCGTTCTTAACCACCACACCATCTTGCCTCTCCTTCAGAGAGCATGACAGAGAGGAACCTGCAGGCAGGATGGAGATACTTATTCCCTCACCCTCCAAATGCCCCCATCAGCTGTTTTTCATTTTTCATGCTGCCACAGGAAATCAACTGTAAGGCCAAGACCAGTGATGTGACATCAAAGGTATTCAATGCAAAAGGCAGTCAGAGATGGTTTGATATTGCCTGCCTTTGCATAGAAACCCTGGATTTCCTTGTTGGTCTCCCATCCAAGTACTAACCAAGGCTTGGCTTTCAAGGTATGGCTAGATCAGGTTACAAGGTTGGAAATAGAGGCTACTTGTCAGCTATAAACATTGTTATGGAAGACATTTTCCAAAATCTGTGTCTGTCAAGATAATGAGAACACTGGGAGGTATTTGCAGGGGAGAATATGTGACCAGGGAGTATTTAACTCCTCCTGTGGCTTCCTGTACATACCTGGAAATTCCCTTCGGCTATTTCTCATCCTGTAGAGTACAGTGGTTTGAAAAACCACTGCAGGACTTAACGGGTTCTTCAGAAGAAGCCTCTTGGGCGAAATATATTTTTACTTATTTTGCACAGTTGATCTTGGCCCTTTTACCTCCTGTGACTGGTGCAACCATTCTGTTTCTCCCAGGGTGAATTCATAAGGGACTGCTGAGAAGAAATACTGGTTGTAAGATTCCAGGGGTACAGGGTTGTTGGGCAAAGTGCCACTGGTGAAACACAGCGTGCCTATTCTAATCAAACATCTTCTGTGTTTTATTCTGAATGAGAAAGGGAACTAGAGGAAATCTTTCTCTGGGAGACTACAGTGGTTTCTCAAGAACCTTGAATTCACATTGTGCAGTGCTTTGAAAGCAGGTCTCCTCTGACCACACAAGATGCACTTTCTGTTGGATAACTGCTATCTCTGTGTGCATCCTGTGGATTATCATGTAATATGCACATTCATAAATGAATATTTAATGTTCCACAGTTAACTCTGTTACAATACTCTGTTGGAACAAGTTCTAGAGAAGGACCTTTCCCTACTAGTGTCTCTCCTTGGTTTTCCTATGATGAGAAAAAGATGCACCACAACTTTCCACTAGGGCCAACCACACTGAAAAATTTGGGATATGAACTTGAAGGATGAGGTTTCGTGGAGAACATTAGCAGGAGAGTGCTAATGTAGATTTTACTGGTTGTGGTGGGTTTTCCGGGCTGTGTGGCCGTGGTCTGGTGGATCTTGTTCCTAACGTTTCGCCTGCATCTGTAGCTGGCGTCTTCAGAGGTGTATCACAGACTAAACATTCCGTTCTCACTGGACACAGTGTGTAACAGACTTCCCTCTGTGATACACCTCTGAAGATGCCAGCCACAGATGCAGGTGAAACATCAGGAACAAGATCTACCAGACCACGGCCACACAGCCTGGAAAACCCACCACAACTAGTTGAATCCGGCTGTGAAAGCCTTTGCCAATACACTGCAGATTTTGTATCTGCAAATGCTGAAAAACTCAATTTGTGAGAGACCTGTGGAGTGTTCAGTTGCTTCTACTTTACCAATTGTACTATTTTTAATAAGTTCCCTGCTCTTGAGAAATAATAATCAGGTTGGGAGCCCCTGCTCCAAGTGAAGGAGGGTACGTTTTTGCTACTTGGCCTTTTTAATGCAAACAATTTAAATTTCTGTTGTTTTCTTTTTGACAGCCAGTTTTGTATTTGTAATTTGTCACACAATTTTAGAAAGTAAAACAGTGATGCTGATGTTATCCTTGTCACAAGAAGAATAATAATAAGAAGAAGAGTTTGGATTTATATTCCCCCTTTCTCTCCTGTAGGAGACTCAAAGGGGCTTACAATCTCCTTGCCCTCCCCCCCTCATAACAAACACCCTGTGAGGTAGGTGGGGCTGAGAGAGCTCCGAGAAGCTGTGACTAGCCGAAGGTCACCCAGCTGGCGCATGTGGGAGTGTACAGGCTAATCTGAATTCCCCAGATAAGCCTCCACAGCTCAGGCGGCAGAGCTGGGAATCAAACCCGGTTCCTCCAGATTAGATACACGAGCTCTTAACCTCCTACGCCACTGCTGCAACAGATACAGGACCTAAAATATGCCAGATTATTGCGAACAGTGCTCAGAATCCAATGGAACCTGGCCACTGAGGTAGACCTCTAATGCAAAGAATTCTGGCAGCACTCATAAGAACACTTTCCTAGGAGTAAGCCTTGTATAATTTCAAATACATCCAACTGTTTCAACAATACTTTGATTTATTTATTTGTAGACTTTTACGGTGCATAAAAGAATGTGATACAGGAAACAATCCTGAAGCACACTCCTCAAAAGTCCCATTTTAATCAATGGGGCTTACACTGTCCACGCCTCTATTTCAACAGAATTTAACTGTTGTCCAGGAAGGCCAATATCAGCATCGTCCTAAATAGTTACACCCTTCCGAATCCACAGACTTTTATTTATTCATTCATTTGATTTGTAGTCAGTTTTTCTCCCCAAAGGGATTCAAAGGGGCCTACATTGTTCTTCTATCATCCATTTCACCCCTCACAACAACAGCCCTGCTAGGTAGATTAGGCTAAGAGTGTATGACTGGCCCATAACCACCTGGTAAGCTTTCAAGGCAGTGTGAGGATTCGATTCTGGGTCTCCCACATCCTAAACTCACACTCCCACTGCACTACACCAGCGGTTCTCAACCTGTGGGTCGTGACCCCTTTGGGGGTTGAACTACCCTTTCACAGGGGTCGCCTAAGACACTCTGCATCAGTGTTCTCCATCTGTAAAATGGATAAATGTTGGGGTTGGGGGTCACCAGAACATGAGGAACTGTATTAAAGGGTCACGGCATTAGGAAGGTTGAGAACCACTGACTCTCCTTATTTTGAAAAGTGTTGCCTCGGGTGAGGTTGGCCCAGCGGGCTTCCAGAACTCTTTCTAAACATTCCCAGTACTGCCTGAAAAGCTACCCATTCAGCAATACAAACTTTTTCAGGTGCTGAGATAATCTAGAGATGCCAAGTGAGGTTATTGGCAAGAAAGGAAGCTGTGTTATGAAATTGACAATATTTATAGTCTGGGCCAAGGGGGTTGCCAAACTCTTCCTGACTGTCAACAAAAGCATCCAAGAAATAGACATATGGACTTATCAGTTGTGGGAAGTGCTGGTAAATCACATCTGAATTAAACCCCCGTGGCTTTCGGCACTCTACAGAGAAGAAGAGAAGAAGAGTTTGGATTTATATCCCCCCTTTCTCTCCTGCAGGAGACTCAAAGGGGCTGACAATCTCCTTGTCCTTCCCCCCTCACAACAAACACCCTGTGGGGTAGGTGGGGCTGAGAGAGCTCCAAGAAGCTGTGACTAGCCCAAGGTCACCCAGCTGGTGTGTGTGGGAGTGTACAGGCTAATCTGAATTCCCCAGATAAGCCTCCACAGCTCAGGCAGCAGAGCGGGGAATCAAACCCGATTCCTCCAGATTAGATACACGAGCTCTTAACCTCCTACGCCACTGCTGCTAGGTAGTTGTAATTCCCTGGGGATCCCAGGTAATCCCAGTGGCATCCCAATTTGGCCCCCATTTTGGAGATATGGGAAGGGGGGGAGTTCTTACCCAGCTAGCTCTGGGGGCTGCGTGCCCAAAGAGGCACTGGCAGAGGGCATCTACCAAAAATGGCGCCAAGGCCAACACTGAAATTGTGCCCCCTCCTTGCACTGCCAAGCTTCCCAGTGGGAAACCAGTAGTTCCACTCCTGACGAATGGATTGAATTGCCTAAATCATGTAGATATAATAAAGCCCTTCAACTATATCCCAATATTGGGGAAGATGTCAGCATGCTGACAGACCAGCTGTAGTTAAAATATCCATTGTTAATTGGAATAGCCACGACTGACAGCATAGTGTAGTGGTTAGAGTACTGGGTTAGGACTGGGGAGACCTGGACAGTGATGGCTTTTACTCACTCAGCATCCAGGCAAGGATAAGGAAGAGCAGCAACTCCTTCACGCAGGAAGCGACAGGTTTTCTTTCTTTCTCCCCTGGAGGCATGACACCACCCACCCCACCCCATCCCCATGGACAAGGGAATGGCAAACATGGCTCTTCCTTCCCAGCCAGACCCATAGCCACGATGGGGCAAAAAGGGGCAATCATTCGCCATGCCCCTCCAGTCAGCATTAGGGCTGGTGTGAACCCCATCACCAGACTTTCAAGTGTAAATTCTCTATTGTAAAATAAAAAAGGAAGGAGCGGAGGTTAAAAGGTGTGAATCCTGTCATCCATCTTCCAGATGTGAATTCTCTATGCCCTTGGCTACAACAGAAGTAGCAGTCAGCGGGGCTGAAGTGACCTGATTTCAAAAAAAGCCTGGTGTGTGTCTGTGTGTTGTGTGGGTGTCACATAGGCTGTCTGAAACTTTGGGACACTTTTGTAATTTTTGTCATCCCAGATCTATTGCCATGGCTTATGAGACCCCTCATGCTATTCAGTTACCTTGCTTTACACTATGTACACACCTTGAGCCTCAAGCACAGAATTGGTAAATAAATAACAAAGCACGTATAATGAACAATAAAAGGAAATAAATAATGACAGATTGACCCCGGTGGGGCAAAAAAGGGCTGGGCGCCATCAGTCTCTGTGTGCGTGCGTGTGTGTAATTTTTGTCATCCCATATATGAGTGTGTGTATGTGTGGTCCTTTTCTAATTCTTGTCACCCTCACTCCATTGCACAGCTCATGAGATTCCCTGGTGCTGTTCAATTTCATTGCTTTACACTAAGTTTGCCCCTTGAGTCTCAAGTACAAAATCAGCAAATAAATAATGAAGCACAAATAAAGAAATAGTGAAGGAAATAAATAATGACGGATTGACCCCAGTGGGGCAAAAAAAGGGCTGGGCGCCATCAGTCTGTTGCCGTGTGTGTGCGTGCGTGTGTAATTTTTGTCATCCCATATGTGTGTGTGTGTGCGTGCGTGCGTGCGTGCGTGCGTGCGTAATTTTTGTCATCCCATATATGAGTGTGTGTATGTGTGGTCTTTTTCTAATTCTTGTCACCCTCACTCCATTGCACAGCTCATGAGATTCCCTGGTGCTGTTCAATTTCATTGCTTTACACCAAGTTTGCCCCTTGAGTCTCAAGTACAAAATTAGCAAATAAATAATAAAGCACAAACAAATAAATAGTGAAGGAAATAAATAATGACGGATTGACCCCGGTGGGGCAACAAAGGGCTGGATGCCATCAGTCTGTTGACATGCCTGTTTGTGTGTGTGAAACCTTTTGGCACTTTTCTAATGTTTGTCATCCCAGATGTGTGTGTGTGTGTGTGTGTGTGTGTGTGTGTGTGTGTGTGTGTGTGTGTGTGTGTGTGTGTGTGTGTAAACTTTTTGGCACTTTTCTAATGTTTGTCATCCCAGATGTGTGTGTGTGTGTGTGTGTGTGTGACATAGGCTCTCTGAAAACTTTTTGGCACTTTTCTAATGTTTGTCATCCCAGATGTGTGTGTGTGTGTGTGTGACATAGGCTCTCTGAAAACTTTTTGGCACTTTTCTAATGTTTGTCATCCCAGATGTGTGTGTGTGTGTGTGTGTCTCTCTCTCTGTGTGTGTGTGTGTGTGTGTGTGTGTGTGTGTGTGTGTGTGTGAGAGAGAGAGAGAGAGAGAGAGAGAGAGGCTCTTGAAAACTTCTGTCTTTTCTAATCACCTCACTGTATTACTGTAGGCTCACGTGTGTGTGTGGGGGGCTCTCTGAAAACTTTCTGGCCCTTTTCTAATCACCCTCACTGTATTGCAGGGCTCACGAGATTCCCTCATGCTGTTCCATTTCATTGCTTGATGCTAAATTTCCCACCTTGAGTCTCAAGTGCCAAATGTGTAAATAAGACAATACTAAATGAATAGGGAAGGAAACAAAGATAATAATAAATACATAGGGAAGGAAACAAACGACGACTTGGGGGACCCCCCGCTGCACTCCTTTGCCCCCCTCCCCGCTCCAAAGGGCCCTCCCTCCCTCCTCCATATGGTGGGAGCAGCCGTGAAGGAGACACCGCCCCCATCTCCCCTCCCGCGCCCCCCAGCGGCGGGTCCCCCTCAGCGCCCCTCAGCGCGGCGGAGGGATCCGCTGTTACCTGCGTGTAGAGCTCGGCCAGCGCCATGGCGGCGCGAGACCCCTTCTCCCCTGGCAGGGAAAGGCCAGCCGGCGGAGGCGACAAAGGAGTCCGGTTGGGGTTGGCCGGCTGGCTGGCTCGCTGGTCCCCTCCCGGCCGCGGCTCTCCTTCTCCCCCCGGCTGAGGCGGAGCAGCCCAGCCTCTCCCCGCTCCAGCGCCACGTTTGTTTGCCCGCCGGCCCGGCCTCCTTTGTGCATTCCTCCCGAGGTGTGGCTGAGCAGGCCAGCCCTGGACCAAGAGCCACCGGCACTTGGAGTGGCGGAGGGCGGATTTATTTCTCTGTAATTATGTGTGTGTGTGTATATGTATGTATGTATGTGTATACACACACACACACATATATAAAGATATATAAAAAGACCCATGGGGCACCTGCTGGTGGCTTCCTGAGACAACCTCTCTCGGTAGGTAGGTAGGTAGGTAGGTAGGTAGGTAGGTAGGTAGGTAGGTAGGTAGATAGATAGATAGATAGATAGATAGATAGATAGATAGATAGATAGATGTAGGTAGGTAGGTAGGTAGATGTAGGTAGGTAGGTAGAGAGAGAGAGAGAGAGGTAGGTAGAGAGAGAGGTAGG